>NC_042976.1:896920-901501 GCF_901001165.1 Salmo trutta
TACTAAACTAGAATACTACTGGGTTAGTTACTAAACTAGAATACTACTGGTCAGTTACTAAACTAGAATACTACTGGGTCAGTTACTAAACTAGAATACTAGTGGTCAGTTACTAAACTAGAATACTACTGGGTCAGTTACTAAACTAGAATACTACTGGGTCAGTTACTAAACTAGAATACTACTGGGTCAGTTACTAAACTAGAATACTACTGGTCAGTTACTAAACTAGAATACTACTGGGTCAGTTACTGAACTAGAATACTACTGGTCAGTTACTAAACTAGAATACTACTGGGTCAGTTACTAAACTAGAATACTACTGGGTCAGTTACTAAACTAGAATACTACTGGGTCAGTTACTAAACTAGAATACTACTGGGTCAGTTACTAAACTAGAATACTACTGGGTCAGTTACTAAACTAGAATACTACTGGGTCAGTTACTAAACTAGAATACTACTGGGTCAGTTACTAAACTAGAATACTACTGGATCAGTTACTAAACTAGAATACTACTGGTCAGTTACTAAACTAGAATACTACTGGGTCAGTTACTAAACTAGAATACTACTGGGTCAGTTACTAAACTAGAATACTACTGGTCAGTTACTAAACTAGAATACTACTGGGTCAGTTACTAAACTAGAATACTACTGGGTTAGTTACTAAACTAGAATACTACTGGTCAGTTACTAAACTAGAATACTACTGGGCCAGTTACTAAACTAGAATACTACTGGGTCAGTTACTAAACTAGAATACTACTGGTCAGTTACTAAACTAGAATACTACTGGGTCAGTTACTAAACTAGCATACTACTGGGTCAGTTACTAAACTAGAATACTACTGGGCCAGTTACTAAACTAGAATACTACTGGGCCAGTTACTAAACTAGAATACTACTGGGTCAGTTACTAAACTAGAATACTACTGGTCAGTTACTAAACTAGAATACTACTGGGTCCATTACTAAACTAGAATACTACTGGGTCAGTTACTAAACTAGAATACTACTGGTCAGTTACTAAACTAGAATACTACTGGGTCAGTTACTAAACTAGAATACTACTGGTCAGTTACTAAACTAGAATACTACTGGGTCAGTTACTAAACTAGAATACTACTGGGTCAGTTACTAAACTAGAATACTACTGGGTCAGTTACTAAACTAGAATACTACTGGGTCAGTTACTAAACTAGAATACTACTGGTCAGTTACTAAACTAGAATACTACTGGGTCAGTTACTAAACTAGAATACTACTGGTCCATTACTAAACTAGAATACTACTGGGTCAGTTACTAAACTAGAATACTACTGGGTCAGTTACTAAACTAGAATACTACTGGGTCAGTTACTAAACTAGAATACTACTGGGTCAGTTACTAAACTAGAATACTACTGGTCAGTTACTAAACTAGAATACTACTGGGTCCATTACTAAACTAGAATACTACTGGTCAGTTACTAAACTAGAATACTACTGGGTCAGTTACTAAACTAGAATACTACTGGGTCAGTTACTAAACTAGAATACTACTGGGTCAGTTACTAAACTAGAATACTACTGGGTCAGTTACTAAACTAGAATACTACTGGGTCAGTTACTAAACTAGAATACTACTGGTCAGTTACTAAACTAGAATACTACCTGGTCAGTTACTAAACTAGAATACTACTGGGTCAGTTACTAAACTAGAATACTACGGGGTCAGTACTAAACTAGAATACTACTGGTCAGTACTAAACTAATACTACTGGTCAGTTACTAAACTAGAATACTACTGGGTCAGTTACTAAACTAGAATACTATGGGTCAGTTACTAAACTAGAATACTACTGGGTCAGTTACTAAACTAGAATACTACTGGGTCAGTTACTAAACTAGAATACTACTGGGTCAGTTACTAAACTAGAATACTACTGGGCCAGTTACTAAACTAGAATACTACTGGATCAGTTACTAAACTAGAATACTACTGGTCAGGTACTAAACTAGAATACTACTGGTCAGTTACTAAACTAGAATACTACTGGTCAGTTACTAAACTAGAATACTACTGGTCAGTTACTAAACTAGAATACTACTGGGTCCGTTACTAAACTAGAATACTACTGGGTCAGTTACTAAACTAGAATACTACTGGGTCAGTTACTAAACTAGAATACTACTGGGTCAGTTACTAAACTAGAATACTACTGGTCAGTTACTAAACTAGAATACTACTGGGTCAGTTACTAAACTAGAATACTACTGGGTCAGTTACTAAACTAGAATACTACTGGTCCGTTACTGAACTAGAATACTACTGGGTCAGTTACTAAACTAGAATACTACTGGGTCAGTTACTAAACTAGAATACTACTGGGTCAGTTACTAAACTAGAATACTACTGGGTCCGTTACTAAACTAGAATACTACTGGGTCAGTTACTAAACTAGAATACTACTGGGTCAGTTACTAAACTAGAATACTACTGGGTCAGTTACTAAACTAGAATACTACTGGGTCCGTTACTAAACTAGAATACTACTGGTCAGTTACTAAACTAGAATACTACTGGTCAGTTACTAAACTAGAATACTACTGGGTCAGTTACTAAACTAGAATACTACTGGTCAGTTACTAAACTAGAATACTACTGGTCAGTTACTAAACTAGAATACTACTGGTCAGTTACTAAACTAGAATACTACTGGTCAGTTACTAAACTAGAATACTACTGGGTCAGTTACTGAACTAGAATACTACTGGGTCAGTTACTAAACCAGAATACTACTGGGTCAGTTACTAAACTAGAATACTACTGGGTCAGTTACTAAACTAGAATACTACTGGGTCAGTTACTAAACCAGAATACTACTGGGTCAGTTACTAAACTAGAATACTACTGGGTCAGTTACTAACTAGAATACTACTGGTCAGTTACTAAACTAGAATACTACTGGGTCAGTTACTAAACTAGAATACTACTGGGTCAGTTACTAAACTAGAATACTACTGGTCAGTTACTAAACTAGAATACTACTGGTCAGTTACTAAACTAGAATACTACTGGGTCAGTTACTAAACTAGAATACTACTGGTCAGTTACTAAACTAGAATACTACTGGGTCAGTACTAAACTAGCATACTACTGGGTCAGTTACTAAACTAGATACTACTGGTCAGTTACTAAACTCAGAATACTACGGGTCAGTTACTAAACTAGAATACTACTGGGTCAGTTACTAAACTAGAATACTACTGGTCAGTTACTAAACTAGAATACTACTGGGTCAGTTACTAAACTAGAATACTACTGGGTCAGTTACTAAACTAGAATACTACTGGGTCAGTTACTAAACTAGAATACTACTGGGTCAGTTACTAAACTAATACTACTGGGTCAGTACTAAACTAGAATACTACTGGTCAGTTACTAAACTAGAATACTACTGGTCAGTTACTAAACAGAATACTACTGGGTCAGTTACTAAACTAGAATACTACTGGGTCAGTTACTAAACTAGAATACTACTGGTCAGTTACTAAACTAGACTATACTGGGTCAGTTACTAAACTAGAATACTACTGGGTCAGTTACTAAACTAGAATACTACTGGTCAGTTACTAAACTAGAATACTACTGGGTCAGTTACTAAACTAGAATACTACTGGGCCAGTTACTAAACTAGAATACTACTGGTCAGTTACTAAACTAGAATACTATTGGGTCAGTTACTAAACTAGAATACTACTGGTCAGTTACTAAACTAGAATACTACTGGGTCAGTTACTAAACTAGAATACTACTGGGTCAGTTACTAAACTAGAATACTACTGGTCAGTTACTAAACTAGAATACTACTGGGTTAGTTACTAAACTAGAATACTACTGGTCAGTTACTAAACTAGAATACTACTGGGTCAGTTACTAAACTAGAATACTACTGGGTCAGTTACTAAACTAGAATACTACTGGGTCAGTTACTGAACTAGAATACTACTGGTCAGTTACTAAACTAGAATACTACTGGGTCAGTTACTAAACTAGAATACTACTGGGTCAGTTACTAAACTAGAATACTACTGGGTCAGTTACTAAACTAGAATACTACTGGTCAGTTACTAAACTAGAATACTACTGGGTCAGTTACTAAACTAGAATACTACTGGGTCAGTTACTAAACTAGAATACTACTGGTCAGTTACTAAACTAGAATACTACTGGGTCAGTTACTAAACTAGAATACTACTGGGTCAGTTACTAAACTAGAATACTACTGGGTCAGTTACTAAACTAGAATACTACTGGATCAGTTACTAAACTAGAATACTACTGGGTCAGTTACTAAACTAGAATACTACTGGGTCAGTTACTAAACTAGAATACTACTGGGTCAGTTACTAAACTGAATTACTGGGTCAGTTACTAAACTAGAATACTACTGGGTCAGTTACTAAACTAGAATACTACTGGTCAGTTACTAAACTAATACTACTGGGTCAGTTACTAAACTAGAAAACTATGGGTAGTTACTAAACTAGAATACTACTGGTCAGTTACTAAACTAGAATACTACTGGGTCAGTTA
>NC_042976.1:946744-984244 GCF_901001165.1 Salmo trutta
CTCCCCCACCCCCCCTCTCTCTCTCTCTCCCCCACCCTCCCCCCCCCCTCCCCTTCTCTCTCTCTCTCCCCCCACCCTCCCCTTCTCTCTCCCTCTCTCTCTCTCCCCCACCCTCCCCTTCTCTCTCTCTCTCTCTCTCTCCCCCACCCTCCCCTTCTCTCTCTCTCTCTCTGCAGGTGACTCCCTGTATTCAGAGAACCGCTCCTGTCAGGAACGGCCTCTCTCTGTCCGCGTCGCTGGGCGGCCCATGCTCCCGCAGTGCACCATGGGTAGCTCTCCAGAGGTGCTGTCATGGGCGTCGTGCCCCAGCCTGCTTGTTGGCAAGCTGAAGGAGGAGCTAAAGAACACTGTGGTGGGGGACAGTGTTAAGAAAACTTCCTCTCCCAACACGCCAGCCCCTCCCCTTCCTCTTCCTCCCCAGATCATCACAGATCTAGCTCCTCCCACACACCTCCTGGTTCCCCTGATGACGCTCGCCCCACCCCCAGGCCAGGACGAGGAGGCTGTGCTGGGCACCAGCCCACCAATCACAGCGCTCAGTGAGGACTCTGGGCGGGAGCAGAGACACTTTGACAACAGCGTGCTCCAATTTCAGGAGCACGAGGAGGCGGAGTCACCGGCATCATGTGACCAGGAGGGGTGTGGCAGCGAGGGCGAGGGGACAAGGGAAGGGTTGTGTCCCATCCACCAACACAGCCCCGGGTCTGGAACACACAACCACCCTCATCCTCATGACGACATCAAACTGCACTTCCACAGAGCCCCGGGGGCAGGGGGCTTCCTGGAGGGCCTGTTCGGATGTCTGCGGCCCGTCTGGAATATCATCGGGAAAACCTACAGCACGGAATACAAGCTGCAGCAGCAAGGTACACACTGCCCACTGCTGCAGAGGTTAGGGTCAGGTTTAGGGTCAGGTTTAGGGGTTAGGGTTAGGGGTTAGGGTCATGGGTTAGGGGTTAGGGTCAGGGTTAGGGTCAGGGTTAGGGGTTAAGGGTCAGGGTTAGGGGTTAGGGTTAGGGGTTAGGGTCAGGGTTAGGGGTCAGGGTTAGGGTCAGGGGTTAGGGTTAGGGGTCAGGGGTTAGGGTCAGGAGTTAGGGTCAGGGTTAGGGTCAGGGGTTAGGGTCAGGGTCAGGGTTAGGGGTTAGGGTCAGGGTTAGGGTCAGGGTTAGGGGTTAGGGTCAGGGGTTAGGGTCAGGGTTAGGGGTTAGGGTCAGGGGTTAGGGGTCAGGGTTAGGGGTTATGGTTAGGGGTTAGGGTCAGGGTCAGGGTCAGGGTCAGGGTTAGGGGTTAGGGTCAGGGTTAGGGTCAGGGTCAGGGTTAGGGTTAGGGTTAGGGGTCAGGGGTTAGGGTCAGGGGTTAGGGTCAGGGGTTAGGGTTAGGGTTAGTGTTTAGGGTTAGGGGTCGGGGCTAGGGGTTGGGGTTAGGGGTTAGGGTCAGGGGTCAGGGTCAGGGGTCAGGGGTTAGGGTCAGGGGTTAGGGGTCAGGGGTTAGGGTCAGGGGTTAGGGGTTAGGGTCAGGGGTTAGGGGTCAGGGGTTAGTGTTAGGGTTAGAGGTTAGGGTCAGGGTCAGGGGTTAGGGGTTAAGGTCAGGGTTAGGGGGTAGAGGTGAAATCCTAGGTGTCTGTAACATGTCTGTCTGTCCGTCTGTCTGTCTGTCCTCTCTAGACATGTGGGAGGTCCCATTAGTAACATGTCTGTCTGTCTGTGTGTCCTCTCTAGACATGTGGGAGGTCCCGTTTGAGGAGATCTCTGAGCTGCAGTGGCTGGGCAGCGGGGCGCAGGGTGCTGTCTTCCTGGGGAAGCTCCATGGCAGCGAGGTGGCCATCAAGAAGGTCCGTGAGCAGAAGGAGACAGACATCAAACACCTGAGGAAGCTCAAACACCCCAACATCATCGGCTTCAAGTAGGTTCACGACCCCTGACCCTAACCCGATCCCTACCACTACCACTAACCCTAACCCGACCCCTACCACTACCCCTACCCCTAACCCGACATCATCGGCATCAAGTAGGTCCACTAACCCTAACACTAACCCTAATACTAACCCAATATCATCGGCTTCAAGTAGGTCCATTCAGAGCGTTTTGCTCTCTGAACACTCTGGCCAAGGAGGGTTGATCCGAGCGTTCTGACCTCACCACGGCAGTCAAACACCCAAGCTAACTGGCTAACATTTGCTAGCAACTTCCAGACACATAATGAGAGAACACCTCACTCTGACCATTTAACTCTCCCTAGCAGAGCTGGTTAGGCTGTTTTCATGTTATCCAGAGCGTTGGTGACTGGAACTGTGCTGCTGGCAACAATTTAATTATGTTTTTTTGCCGACGTTTACTGACAACGGCCATATTCAACGGGTGTTGAGCGTTTGTAAATTCGGTCAGTTATTATGTACTCTGGCACACTCAGACGAAAGTCTTTTGTTAAGACATGTAGCTAGCTAGATAGCTAAACAATTAACCATAATCCCAACTCATGACGTTACTAACCTGCATGAATCTGCAGGTAGCTAACCAACCAGGTTCAATGTTAGCTAGCTAACATTAGGCTATAGCTTGCTAACATTAGGCTATAACTAGCTAACATTAGGCTATAGCTAGCTAACATTAGGTTATAGCTAGCTAACATTAGGCTATAGCTAGCTAACATTAGGTTATAGCTAGCTAACATTAGGCTATAGCTTGCTAACATTAGGCTATAGCTTGCTAACATTAGGCTATAGCTAGCTAACATTAGGCTATAGCTAGCTAACATTAGGCTATAGCTTGCTAACTAGGCTATAGCTTGCTAACATTAGGCTATAGCTTGCTAACATTAGGCTATAGCTTGCTAACATTAGGCTATAACTAGCTAAGCAAATGGCTCTGAGATACGAATAATAAGATCATACACGTAACATTAGCTAGCTAGCTAACAGTACACTTGAAATGAAAATACTTTGTCAAAATTAGAAACGTGTAATATCTGAAAATGTAGCTAGCTAGACTATCTTACCCGTATACATCCTGGTTGGACGCGTCTCCTGTCGGATGCCACGGTTGCCCTTAGTTTGAAGATGTAATCCAGAGACAGGTGTTTCCTCCATCTCTTTAGCTATCATACTCTAATTCCACTGATTTTCAAAACTCGGTCCTCCAGAAAGTGGAGAGCATAAACGTAGTGTTAGCTAGTGAGCCAGCCAGCTAATTTTAGCTAGCTAACGGTACACTTTAACTTGACATTAGGCGTATGCAGTTTTAATACGTGATACATTTTTTTAAAAAGCTGCGTTAGACAGTATTACCTAGACATACTGACCAGCTCAAATAGACAGAAGCGTGTTATATGACAGACCAATCCAAACTCTCGGCATGTCCAGCCCACTCATTATCTCAGCCAATCATGGGCTAGCGGGAAGGTTGCTTACCTTTTTCTGTGGCTAAACCAACTAGGCCCTTAATTTAACAGTTGTATTCGTATTTGCAGATGACATACAAGTTTGTTATTAAGGCACATGAAATTTCACATGTATTTCTGCCAAAAAAACGCATTTTGATAAGCTTACGTTCAAACGGCTCTCCTGTGAAGTAGTGACCCGCGACATGCGCTTAGTTTTCCTGAAACTGGAAGTTAAATTAGTTAAAGCAGGTCAGCCTTATCAGCATTTTTTTTTAAATGCAGTAAATGAGGCTGAATGATCTGTTTGGCTGCCAGACAAGGCTCTGCTGATAACCAGGTGTAGCAGTGGTAAGGATTCACTCCGTGGTGCTGAAAAGAAATCTCTGCTGTTGTCGAACAGTTTGTGGGCACCGTTTGTCACTGTTAATGTATTGTTTAGTGTTGTTGTGATTTTTGAGTTTGCCCCACTAAGATTTACATGCTAAAAATCGCCACCGACAAAGATACAGGCTTCTTTCCTAACTGAGAAGAAAACCGCTCAGGGATTTCACCATGAGGCCAATGGTGACTTTAAAACAGTTAAAGAGTTTAATGGCTGTTGTCGTGTCTTTGGGGTACCATTAAACTGAAGACATGTTTATCAATTAACTCCCTGTAATTATTATCACGCGATTAAACTGATTAATCGTGTAACTGTAATTAACTAGGAGATCGGGGCACCAAGGAAAATATTCAGATTACAAAGTTATAATTTTCCTAATATAACTTTCCTATATTATAATATTATATTATAGTATAGGCCGATTATCTTCTGGTTTAAATGGTGTATTTTACCTCGCATCCAGTCTCATTCCAAACGTCGTAAATAGTTGTATCTGCACGAACCCAGTCTTTACTAAAATCATCCATACATCAATTGTCTTAAAATCATTTATTTACTACACTAAGTAATTAACAGAAAACATACAAACAGTAATTATCGTCACAAAGAATTGGTAGAGGAATGTGCCCTTGTGGGCTAAACAGGCAGGTCGGCCTGTTGAACAATGGATCATAAAAGGTCAGCTGTGGAGGCACACAGAGTTCATTAATATTAACAATTGATATGCTAATCCTTTGCACATGAACGCTCACTCATTCGGGAACAATTGCAGTCAATATATATTTACGCTCAGTGTGTCGCCGGGATCCTTGTCGGAGCGTCGTTCTGTTGGAGAGTTTTGTCCGCGTTCTCTCTCTCTCTTGGTTAGAATGGATCTTTCAGAGCGACATTCATTAATGTCGTCATAGAATGGATGTTTCGTTGGTCTTCGTGTTCGATGATATAATTTACTTAGCTGCAGACTAATAATTAATATCAAAGACTTGTTCTTATTCTGTCGGTCTCGATAGTCTAAAAGTTAACCACGTGGTGTAGTTCACTTTCAGTAGAGGAATTGGATGGTAAAACCTATTGGCCAACTCACTAATGGAGTGGAGGCCTGGTCTGAAGAAAGTAAATCAGGGTATAGTTTTATAGTGAACATGTCACCTGGTCCTGTCTGTGTCCCTGGGGGGCGTGCCGATGACTGAGTTAAGCTTGGTACAGAAATACAATTCTATCACATTAACATCAGTACATAGCATCTCAATGTATTACAAATAGCTTTATCCTTATTAATACATTTTATACAACCATTATGATGCAAGTCTCATCGCTGAGGCTATTATATAAACAGTTTTATGGTAATATGGCTATATTGTCTCTTCTGAGTATCACAAAATTGTACCAAGTGGACCAGTTCGTAGCTGGATCCTTCACCAATCTTCCATACCTTCTCCAGAACACAAATGTCGCTCGGTTCTCCAATTCTATGAGTTGGAAGAATTTCCTTTGTCTCTCTATGAAACATGTGGTAGGAGATTCTCCTCTTAGAGTTTTTACAACCCTTTCACACAGGGCTTGGGTGGGGGTGCAAGGGGGAGGGGGTCAACTGTCCTCCCTGTACTCAAAGAGGCCAACGTCATGACACTGTGATAGGAGAAAACTGAGGATGGATCAATGACAGAGTGAAAAGAAGGAAGCCTGTACAGAATTAAAATATTAAAATATTCCAAAACACGCATCCTGTTTGTATTAAGGCACTAAAGTAAAACTGCAAAAAATGTGGCCTAAATACAAATCGTTATGTTTGGGGCAAATACAACACATCACTGAGCACCAGTCTTCATACTTTCAAATATGGTGGTAGCTGCATCATGTTATGTGTATGCTTGTCATCAACAAGGACTAGGGAGTTTTTAAGGATGAAAAGAAACGGAATAGAGCTAAGCACAGACAAAATCCTAGAGGAAAACCTTCTTCAGTCTGCTTTCCAACAGACACTGGGTAACGCCCTGGCCATAGAGAGGGGTTTTTGTTCTTTATTTTGGTTAGGCCAGGGTGTTACATTGGGTGGGCGTTCTATGTTCTTTTTCTAGGTTTTTTGTATTTCTTTGTTTTGGGCCGTGTGTGACTCCTAATCAGGCACAGCTGAAGTTCGTTGTTGTTGATTGGGAGTCACACATAAGGAGCAGGTTTTTCCTTTGGGTTTTGTGGGGGATTGTTTTCTGTTTTGCTCATTAGGGACCAGACAGGACTGTTTGCTGTCGTTGCTATCGAGTGTTTTGTTTTGTAGTGGTTCATTTTTATTAAATATCAAGATGAACACACAACCTCCGCTGCATCTTGGTTTTCTTGCAACAACGTCCGTTACACACTGGGAGACAAATTACCTTTCAGCAGGACAATAACCTAAAACACAAGGCCAAATATACACTGGAGTTGCTTATCAAGATGACAATCAATGTTCCTGAGAGCCCTAATTACAGTTTTGACTTAAATCTGCCTGAAAATGGCTGTCTAGCAATGACAACCCACTTGACAGAGCTTGAAGAATAAAAAAAAAAAGTAATATGCAAATATTGTACAATCCAGGTGTGCGAAGTTCTTAGAGACTTACCCAGAAAGACTCACAGCTGTAATCGCTGCCAAACATGTATTGACTCAGGGGTATGAATACTTACATACAGTGAGGGGGGAAAAGTATTTGATCCCCTGCTGATTTTGAACGTTTGCCCACTGACAAAGAAATGATCAGTCTATAATTTGAATGGTAGGTTTATTTGAACAGTGAGAGACAGAATAACAACAAAAAAATCCAGAAAAACGCATGTCAAAAATGTTATAAAATGATTTGCATTTTAATGAGGGAAATAAGTATTTGACCCCCTCTCAATCAGAAAGATTTCTGGCTCCCAGGTGTCTTTTACACAGGTAACGAGCTGAGATTAGGAGCACACTCTTAAAGGGAGTGCTCCTAATCTCAGTTTGTTACCTGTATAAAAGACACCTGTCCACAGAAGCAATCAATCAATCAGATTCCAAACTCTCCACCATGGCCAAGACCAAAGAGCTCTCCAAAGATGTCAGGGACAAGATTGTAGACCTACACAAGGCTGGAATGGGCTACAAGACCATCGCCAAGCAGCTTGGTGAGAAGGTGACAACAGTTGGTGCGATTATTCGCAAATGGAAGAAACACAAAAGAACTGTCAATCTCCCTCGGCCTGGGGCTCCATGCAAGATCTCACCTCGTGGAGTTGCAATGATCATGAGAACGGTGAGGAATCAGCCCAGAACTACACGGGAGGATCTTGTCAATGATGTCAAGGCAGCTGGGACCATAGTCATCAAGAAAACAATTGGTAACACACTACGCCGTGAAGGACTGAAATCCTGCAGCGCCCGCAAGGTCCCCCTGCTCAAGAATACATATACATGCCCGTCTGAAGTTTGCCAATGAACATCTGAATGATTCAGAGGACAACTGGGTGAAAGTGTTGTGGTCAGATGAGACCAAAATGGAGCTCTTTGGCATCAACTCAACTCGCCGTGTTTGGAGGAGGAGGAATGCTGCCTATGACCCCAAGAACACCATCCCCACCGTCAAACATGGAGGTGGAAACATTATGCTTTGGGGGTGTTTTTCTGCTAAGGGGACAGGACAACTTCACCGCATCAAAGGGACGATGGACGGGGCCATGTACTGTCAAATCTTGGGTGAGAACCTCCTTCCCTCAGCCAGGGCATTGAAAATGGGTCGTGGATGGGTATTCCAGCATGACAATGACCCAAAACACACGGCCAAGGCAACAAAAGAGTGGCTCAAGAAGAAGCACATTAAGGTCCTGGAGTGGCCTAGACAGTCTCCAGACCTTAATCCCATAGAAAATCTGTGTAGGGAGCTAAAGGTTCGAGTTGCCAAACGTCAGCCTCGAAACCTTAATGACTTGGAGAAGATCTGCAAAGAGGAGTGGGACAAAATCCCTCCTGAGATGTGTGCAAACCTGGTGGCCAACTACAAGAAACGTCTGACCTCTGTGATTGCCAACAAGGGTTTTGCCACCAAGTACTAAGTCATGTTTTGCAGAGGGGTCAAATACTTATTTCCCTCATTAAAATACAAATCATTTATAAAAAATTTTACATGCGTTTTTCTGGATTTTTTTATTGTTATTCTGTCTCACTGTTCAAATAAACCTACCATTAAAATTATAGACTGATCATTTCTTTGTCAGTGGGCAAACGTACAAAATCAGCAGGGGATCAAATACTTTTTCCCCCTCACTGTAGATTCAATATTTCTATATTTAATTTGCAATAAATTTGCAAAAGAAATCTAAAAACATGCTTTTCCTTTGTCATTATAGCGATTTGTGCATAGATGGGTGAGAAAGAACATCAGTTCAGGCTGTCAGGCATCAACATGTGGAATAAGTCAAGGGGATTGAATTCAGGCTGTCACACAACAACATGTGGAATAAGTCAAGGGGATTGAATTCAGGCTGTCACACAACAACATGTGGAATAAGTCAAGGGGATTGAATTCAGGCTGTCACACAACAACATGTGGAATAAGTCAAGGCGTATGAATTCAGGCTGTCACACAACAACATGTGGAATAAGTCAAGGCGTATGAATTCAGGCTGTCACACACCAACATGTGGAATAAGTCAAGGCGTATGAATTCAGGCTGTCACACACCAACATGTGGAATAAGTCAAGGGGATTGAATTCAGGCTGTCACACACCAACATGTGGAATAAGTCAAGGGGTATGATCAGGCTGTCTCACACCAACATGTGGAATAAGTCAAGGGGATTGAATTCAGGCTGTCACACACCAACATGTGGAATAAGTCAAGGGGTATGATCAGGCTGTCTCACACCAACATGTGGAATAAGTCAAGGGGATTGAATTCAGGCTGTCACACACCAACATGTGGAATAAGTCAAGGGGTATGAATTCAGGCTGTCTCACACCAACATGTGGAATAAGTCAAGGGGATTGAATTCAGGCTGTCACACACCAACATGTGGAATAAGTCAAGGGGATTGAATTCAGGCTGTCACATACCAACATGTGGAATAAGTCAAGGGGATTGAATTCAGGCTGTCACACACCAACATGTGGAATAAGTCAAGGGGTATGAATTCAGGCTGTCTCACACCAACATGTGGAATAAGTCAAGGGGTATGAATTCAGGCTGTCACACACCAACCAACATGTGGAATAAGTCAAGGGGTATGAATTCAGGCTGTCACACACCAACCAACATGTGGAATAAGTCAAGGGGATTGAATTCAGGCTGTCACACACCAACATAGATACTAATACTTTACAACGGAACGATTTGACTAGTGCAGTGTTGGCTAGCTAGCTACATAGTTGTCTTTGTCATAGCTTGATAATTGTGTAGTTTAGTAATTACCGAGGTTAGCTAGCCAGCTATTGCCGTCCCCCGCGACGCCATTTTTCCAAACCCAGCCAACTATTACCGACGAGTAACACTGTAGAAACTAAATACATTACAAAGGAACGTCTTGATTAGTGTTATGTTAGCTAGCTACAAAGTTGCTTTTGTATCATGACAAGGTGTAGTACTGAAACTATCGAGGTCACCTAGCCAGCTACACCTAGCCAGCTACACGTTCAAACAAAGTCAACAACGCAGCCACTGCTAGCTAGCCTACTCCACCAGCCAGCAGTACTGTGTCATTTTAGTCAATAAGATTTTTTGCAACGTAAGCTTAACTTTCTGAACATTCGAGACGTGTAGTCCACTTGTCATTCCAATCTCCTTTGCATTAGCGTAGCCTCTTCTGTAGCTTGTCAACTATGTGTCTGTCTATCCCAGTTCTCTCCCCTCTGCACAGGCCATACAAACGCTCCACACCGCGTGGCCGCTGCCACTCTAACCTGGTGGTCCCAGCGCGCACGACCCACGTGGAGTTCCAGGTCTCCGGCAGCCTCTGGAACTGCCGGTCTGCGGCCAACAAGGCTGAGTTCATCTCAGCCTATGCTACCCTCCAGTCCCTAGACTTCCTGGCACTGACGGAAACATGGATTACCACAGATAACACTGCTACTCCTACTGCTCTCTCCTCGTCTGCCCACGTGTTCTCGCATACCCCTAGAGCATCGAGCCAGCGGGGTGGTGGCACTGGAATCCTCATCTCTCCCAAGTGGACATTCTCTCTTTCTCCCCTGACCCATCTGTCTATCTCCTCATTTGAATTCCATGCTGTCACAGTTACCAGCCCTTTCAAGCTTAACATCCTCATCATTTATCGCCCTCCAGGTTCCCTTGGAGAGTTCATCAATGAGCTTGACGCCTTGATAAGTTCCTTCCCTGAGGATGGCTCACCTCTCACAGTTCTGGGTGACTTTAACCTCCCCACGTCTACCTTCGACTCATTCCTCTCTGCCTCCTTCTTTCCACTCCTCTCCTCTTTTGACCTCACCCTCTCACCTTCCCCCCCTACTCACAAGGCAGGCAATACGCTTGACCTCATCTTTACTAGATGCTGTTCTTCCACTAATCTCATTGCAACTCCCCTCCAAGTCTCCGACCACTACCTTGTATCCTTTTCCCTCTCGCTCTCATCAAAAACTTCTCACTCTGCCCCTACTCGGATGGTATTGCGCCGTCCCAACCTTCGCTCTCTCTCTCCCGCTACTCTCTCCTCTTCCATCCTATCATCTCTTCCCTCTGCTCAAACCTTCTCCAACCTATCTCCTGATTCTGCCTCCTCAACCCTCCTCTCCTCCCTCTCTGCATCCTTTGATTTTCTCTGTCCCCTATCCTCCAGGCCGGCTCGGTCCTCCCCTCCTGCTCCGTGGCTCGACGACTCACTGCGAGCTCACAGAACAGGGCTCCGGGCAGCCGAGCGGAAATGGAGGAAAACTCGCCTCCCTGCGGACCTGGCATCCTTTCACTCCCTCCTCTCTACATTTTCCTCTTCTGTCTCTGCTGCTAAAGCCACTTTCTACCACTCTAAATTCCAAGCATCTGCCTCTAACCCTAGGAAGCTTTTTGCTACCTTCTCCTCCCTCCTGAATCCTCCTCCCCCCCCCCCCCCCCTCCTCCCTCACTGCGGATGACTTCGTCAACCATTTTGAAAAGAAGGTTGACGACATCCGATCCTCGTTTGCTAAGTCAAGCGACACCGCTGGTCCTGCTCACACTGCCCTACCCTGTGCTTTGACCTCTTTCTCCCCTCTCTCTCCAGATGAAATCTCGCGTCTTGTGACCGGCCGGCCGCCCAACAACCTGCCCACTTGACCCTATCCCCTCCTCTCTTCTCCAGACCATTTCCGGAGACCTTCTCCCCTACCTCACCTCGCTCATCAACTCATCCTTGACCGCTGGCTACGTCCCTTCCGTCTTCAAGAGAGCGAGAGTTGCACCCCTTCTGAAAAAACCTACACTCGATCCCTCCGATGTCAACAACTACAGACCAGTATCCCTTCTTTCTTTTCTCTCCAAAACTCTTGAACGTGCCGTCCTTGGCCAGCTCTCCTGCTATCTCTCTCAGAACGACCTTCTTGATCCTAATCAGTCAGGTTTCAAGACTGGGCATTCAACTGAGACTGCTCTTCTCTGTGTCACGGAGGCTCTCCGCACTGCTAAAGCTAACTCTCTCTCCTCTGCTCTCATCCTTCTAGACCTATCTGCTGAATTTGATACTGTGAACCATCAGATCCTCCTCTCCACCCTCTCCGAGCTGGGCATCTCCGGCGCGGCCCACGCTTGGATTGCGTCCTACCTGACAGGTCGCTCCTACCAGGTGGCGTGGCGAGAATCTGTCTCCGCACCACGTGCTCTCACCACTGGTGTCCCCCAGGGCTCTGTTCTAGGCCCTCTCCTATTCTCGCTATACACCAAGTCACTTGGCTCTGTCATATCCTCACACGGTCTCTCCTATCATTGCTATGCAGACGACACACAATTAATCTTCTCCTTTCCCCCTTCTGACAACCAGGTGGCGAATCGCATCTCTGCATGTCTGGCAGACATATCAGTGTGGATGACGGATCACCACCTCAAGCTGAACCTCGACAAGACGGAGCTGCTCTTCCTCCCGGGGAAGGACTGCCCGTTCCATGATCTCACCATCACGGTTGACAACTCCCTTGTGTCCTCCTCCCAGAGTGCTAAGAACCTTGGCGTGATCCTGGACAACACCCTGTCGTTCTCCACTAACATCAAGGCGGTGACCCGATCCTGTAGGTTCATGCTCTACAACATTCGCAGAGTACGACCCTGCCTCACACAGGAAGCGGTGCAGGTCCTAATCCAGGCACTTGTCATCTCCCGTCTGGATTACTGCAACTCGCTGTTGGCTGGGCTCCCTGCCTGTGCCATCAAACCCCTACAACTCATCCAGAACGCCGCAGCCCGTCTGGTGTTCAACCTTCCCAAGTTCTCTCACGTCACCCCGCTCCTCCGCTCTCTCCACTGGCTTCCAGTTGAAGCTTGCATCCGCTACAAGACCATGGTGCTTGCCTATGGAGCTGTGAGGGGAACGGCACCTCCGTACCTTCAGGCTCTGATCAGGCCCTACACCCAAACAAGGGCACTGCGTTCATCCACCTCTGGCCTGCTCGCCTCCCTACCTCTGAGGAAGCACAGTTCCCGCTCAGCCCAGTCAAAACTGTTCGCTGCTCTGGCACCCCAATGGTGGAACAAGCTCCCTCACGACGCCAGGACAGCGGAGTCAATCACCACCTTCCGGAGACACCTGAAACCCCACCTCTTTAAGGAATACCTGGGATAGGATAAAGTAATCCTTCTAACCCCCCCCCCCTTTAAAAGATTTAGATGCACTATTGTAAAGTGGTTGTTCTACTGGATATTATAGGTGAATGCACCAATTTGTAAGTCGCTCTGGATAAGAGCGTCTGCTAAATGACTTAAATGTAAATGTAAATGTAACATGTGGAATAAGTCAAGGGGTATGAATTCAGGCTGTCACACAACAACATGTGGAATAAGTCAAGGGGTATGAATTCAGGCTGTCTCACACCAACATGTGGAATAAGTCAAGGGGTATGAATACTTTCTGAAGGGACTAACACAAACCCCACTTCTGCTGTCTGTCTGTCTGTCTGTCTGTCTGTCTGTCTGTCTGTCTGGTACACATCTATTCTACCTATTCTATCTCTTAAAGGGCCAGTAGCCTATTCTCTCTCTTAAAGGGCCAGTAGCCTATTCTATCTCTTAAAGGGCCAGTAGCCTATTCTAGCTCTTAAAGGGCCAGTAGCCTATTCTAGCTCTTAAAGGGCCAGTAGCCTATTCTAGCTCTTAAAGGGCCAGTAGCCTATTCTAGCTCTTGCTATTTATTCTGTTACCAATCAAATGTACATGTTAATAATAGTATTCTCTGATTACAATTATTATGTCTCATATTTTAACTAAATGCAATCTATTAGCTTCCAAAATGTAATTAGGTATATCTAGTGGTCCGATAATGCATTATGATTGAATAAGCTTGTCCTGCACTTTGTTAAAAACCCAGAGTGCACGTTGGGAAAAGATCTTGGTTCCTTTCTAAACATAGCAATGTGAATACAAAGAGGCCTCGGGCCACAAAATAGGTGAAGTGAAAAAGAGTTGAGTCGCCATTCAAGGCAAGAGCACTGTGAATACAGTGTGAATACAGAGACTGAGTTCTTTGGCTTTTTTTAATTATTTTTTTTCCCAGAGTTCACTTTAAAAAGAACTGAGATCAGTTATTTTAAAGAGGACTGTATGTGAAAACTCCCTGAGGGCATCAGGCAGAACTATTGTTCAGGTAGTTTTTGCTGTTGTCTGATTTGAAGTTATACCCTATAACCACGGAGAATATCATTTAGACATGTTTTCCAGTCTAATACTTGGCTTAATCTGTGTCTAGGAAATCAGCCCTAAATGTCTCTCTGTCAGTGTCGCCCTTCTGTAGAGCCCCCCAGCTCAGTGCTATTGTACCATTATGGTGTACTGTGTCACTTCTTTTTTACTTTGTAACTCATCCTCTCCTCTCCTCCTCTCTCTCCTCCCTCTCCTCCCTCTCTTGTCTCCTCCTCCTCCCTCTCCTCCCTCTCTTGTCTCCTTCTCTTCCCTCTCCTCCCTCTCCTTCCTCTCCTCCCTCTCTTGTCTCCTCCTCTTCCCTCTCCTCCCTCTCTTGTCTCCTTCTCCTCCTTCTCTTCCCTCTCCTCCCTCTCCTCCTCCTCTTCCCTCTCCTCCCTCTCTTGTCTCTCTTCTCCTTCTCTTCCCTCTCTTGTCTCCTTCTCCTCTCCCTCCTCCCCTCCTTCTCCTCCCTCTCCTCCCTCTCTTGTCTCTCTCCTCTCCAGGGGTGTGTGCACCCAGGCTCCGTGCTACTGTATCTTAATGGAGTATTGTTCCCAGGGCCAGCTCTATGAGGTTCTGAGGGCTGGACGGAAGGTAACCCCCAGACTGCTGGTGGACTGGGCCTCAGGGATCGCCTCTGGGATGAACTACCTGCACCTTCACAAGATCATACACAGAGACCTCAAGTCCCCCAAGTGAGTGTCCATATCCCAACCCTCCCCTAACCCTCCCCCAACGCTCCAATAACCCTCCCCCAACCCTCCCCTAACCCCAACCCTCCCCCAACCCTCCCCTAACCCCAACCCTCCCCTCCCCCAACCCTCCCCTAACCCTCCCCCAACCATCCCCCAACCCTCCCCAATGGCTTCTTCCTTGCTGAGCGGCCTTTCAGGTTACGTCGATACAGGTCTCGTTTTACTGTGGATATAGATACTTTTGTATCTGTTTCCTCCAGCATCTCCACAAGGTCCTTTGTCCTTTGCTGTTGTTCTGGGATTGATTTGCACTTTTCGCACCAAAGTACGTTCATCTCTAGGAGACAGAACGCGTCTCCTTCCTGAGCGGTATGACGGCTGCGTACTATTGTTTGTACAGATGAACGTGGTACC
The DNA here is from genome assembly GCF_901001165.1 of Salmo trutta. Lineage (NCBI taxonomy): Eukaryota > Metazoa > Chordata > Actinopteri > Salmoniformes > Salmonidae > Salmo > Salmo trutta. Next base: position 961,425 of record NC_042976.1, read on the forward strand.
TTCAGGCATTTGGAAATTGCTCCCAAGGATGAACCAGACTTGTGGAGGTCCACCATTTTTTTCTGAGGTCTTGGCTGATTTCTTTAGATTTTCCCATGATGTCAAGCAAAAAGGCACTGAGTTAGAAGGTAGGCCTTGAAATACATCCACAGGTACACCTCCAATTGACTCAAATGATGTCAATTAGCCTATCAGAAGCTTTTAAAGCCATGACATAATTTTCTGGAATTTTCCAAGCTGTTTAAAGGCACAGTCAACTTAGTGTATGTAAACTTCTGACCCACTGGAATTGTAATACAGTGAATTATAAGTGAAATAATCTGTCTAAACAATTGCTGGAAAAATGACTTGTGTCATGCACAATGTAGATGTCCTAACCGACTTGCCAAAACTATAGTTTGTTAACAAGAAATTTGTGGAGTGGTTGAAAAACGAGTTTTAATGACTCCAACCTAAGTGTATGTTAATGTTATGTTAACTTCCAACTTCAACTGTATATACTGTACAGAATCAATGTGCGTGGGTCGAGGTAATTGAGCTACACACCTCCCTGAGCACTCTCGCGACCACCCCAGGAGAGCCCTCTGATGCCATGAAATAGTGAGATCATGACAGACCAACCAGGGTAGGTCCAGCACCACGGGAAACGCAGGAGAATCAATAAGGAAGAGACTGATTCTCTCCTTATGACCCTCCTGCGTAACCATGTCTAGTGGAGCGGTGGCCTCACTAGTCAGCCCTGACCCTAATGGTCGACTATCTAGGGCGTGCACAGGGAAAGGGCATATCCACAGCAACAAGGGGGATCCCTAAACTATGGGCAAATGAACGGTCAATAAAATTCCCAGCTGCGCCTGAATCTACGAGCTCTTTATGCTGGGAATGCGGGGAAAAACTCAGGAAATGTAATAAATACATACATTACATGTGGGCAACAGGGGGCTCTGGGTGAGCCTGGTGCCGACAGGGGGCTCTGGGTGAGCCTGCCTGCTGGCTCGACTCCCTGAGGAACCCCCCAGCACCGACCAGCAGTGTGCCCTCTGGTCTCCTCCGGTCACATGGGATGGAACTGGCAGGCCCTGATCCGGACGTCCTCGGGTAGCCAGCAGGTTGTCCTGTGATGGACAGTGAGGGTGGTGTCTCGACAGGCCAACTCCCGACGGACGTCCTCGGGTAGCCAGCAGGTTGTCCTGTGATGGACAGTGAGGGTGGTGTCTCGACAGGCCAACTCCCGACGGACGTCCTCGCGCCGGATCGATCAGGGCCTTGTCGTTTCATCCCACGCTGGCGGCCATGGTCCGGAAGCCCAATGCGAAATGACAAAGAAATGATCAGTTTATAATTTTAATGGTAGGTTTATTTGAACAGTGAGAGACAGAATTAACAATAACAACAAAAATATCCAGAAAAATGCATGTCAAAAATGTTAAAAATTGATTTGCATTTTAATGAGGGAAATAAGTATTTGACCCCCTCTCAATCAGAAAGATTTCTGGCTCCCAGGTGTCTTTTATACAGGTAACAATCAGAAAGATTTCTTCAGTAGTCAGCAGTATTAAACTCTGTTAATCAGCAGTATTAAACTCTTTTAATCAGCAGTATTAAACTCTGTTAATCAGCAGTATTAAACTCTGTTAATCAGCAGTATTAAACTCTGTTAATCAGCAGTATTAATCTCTGTTAGTCAGCAGTATTAAACCCTGTTAATCAGCAGTCAGCAGTATTAAACTCTGTTAGTCAGCAGTATTAAACTCTGTTAGTCAGCAGTCAGCAGTATTAAACTCTGTTAATCAGCAGTATTAAACTCTGTTAATCAGCAGTATTAAACTCTGTTAATCAGCAGTATTAAACTCTGTTAATCAGCAGTATTAATCTCTGTTAGTCAGCAGTATTAAACTCTGTTAATCAGCAGTCAGCAGTATTAAACTCTGTTAATCAGCAGTATTAAACTCTGTTAATCAGCAGTATTAAACTCTGTTAATCAGCAGTATTAAACTCTGTTAATCAGCAGTATTAAGACAGATACAGGAGGAATATGCTGTCGGTCGCTGTGACTTCCTGAACAGAATCATTACAATACAAAGACCTTCTGTCTGTCTGTCTGTCTGTCTGTCTGGACCGTCCGTCCGTCCGTCTCAAAGACCTGTCTGTCTCATGTTTTGGACAGCTGAGTCCTTTCACTACTGTCTGTGTGATGGGAAAGGAATCTTTGTCTGGCTGCAGAGTTGTATTTCTGTTCGAGTTTGTGCTTAGGTTTTATATTATGGACCAGTGTTGTTGACCAAATTCAGGTTATGAGTTATTGATGTTTTCTCCATCGAGGTCCTATTGTTTATGATGTCATGAGTCCCCTCTTCTACCTCAGTGTGCTGGTGACCCAACAAGATACCGTGAAGATCAGTGACTTCGGGACGTCCAAGGAGCTCAGCGATAAGAGTACTCAGATGTCGTTCGCTGGTACGGTGGCCTGGATGGCCCCAGAGGTCATCAGGAACGAACCGGTGTCTGAGAAAGTAGACATCTGGTGAGTACAACGATAAATAATCAAAAGAGAACCGTGACACACTCCCAGAAGCCCGGCTGGTGCGTAGAACCACCCGCAAATTCACACCAACAAAGAGGTGTAAAATGTTGCGTAAAGCTTATTTCATTATTCAAATGTTTTTAACTGTTTCACTGCATCAGGGATAGCATACCCAGACGTTTCGGCTTTACAGCCTTCTTCAGTGTGTAGGTACAATTTTCTTTAATTTAAAACAGCTGTGAGCGGACCAAGTCATTTGGTGTCACTCTAAAGTGGAAAGGTGGAATAGACGAGTCCAGAGTAGGTTTTCTTGATTCAACACAGTTCTCTATTGAGGGATTTCTGACAATACAAACACTCCAACACAGTCAATGAGAATCTCCAAAGGAACAACCTGCATCTTCTTTAGATGACACAGGATCACATTACGATTATCTTCAAACTATAACAACAATCACATTTCATCACCGTCTTAATGGATAGCACCTCTCTCTCCGTAGCCACTCTACAGAGATAGTTTATCTTCCTCCCTTCTTGCTGGTTCCATCCTCTCTCTTGTAGGGGAAAGAGAATATGTCATTATTACCGTCAGCTGTGCTTAATTGCCTCTGGTTACCTGGTCTCACATGCCTTGTTGGGCTACTATCCCTGAGCCCAGCCTGCCCTCTGGTGGTCCTTCCACACAGCATTTATAAAGAACAAACGATGAGCAGCAGGTGCTTCTAATCAGGGGTGCCACTCATCAGCCAATCAGGGACGCGGCCCTTCTAGTCTACCTGTATACGAATTAATCACAAAGAGGTAGAGAATTATAGGGTATGTATGCAAATCAATCGCCCCAGGTGTCCACTTACCTAAATACATCACATCAATTCATGAGATAGTCCACCACAAAGGACATCAGGTACAGCCGTTCATAAATATGTGGTGCAAACTCATGAACGATATGTAAAATCTGATATGGACAGTGTTCTTGTATAACAGTCTAAATGGGGCTTATACAAGGCATTCGGCAAGTGTTCAGACCCCTTCCCCTTTTTCCACATTACTGTTACGTTACAACCTTATGGATTTAAAAAACACATTCTCATCAATCAACGCACACTACCCCGTAATGACATCACAATACCCCGTAATGACATCACAATACCCCGTAATGACATCACACTACCCCGTAATGACATCACAATACCCCGTAATGACATCACAATACTCCGTAATGACATCACAATACCCCGTAATGACATCACAATACCCCGTAATGACATCACAATACCCCGTAATGACATCACAATACCCCGTAATGACATCACAATACCCCGTAATGACATCACAATACTCCGTAGACATCACAATACTCCGTAATGACATCACAATACCCCGTAAAGACATCACAATACCCCGTAATGACATCACAATACTCCGTAATGACATCACAATACCCCGTAATGACATCACAATACTCCGTAATGACATCACACTACCCCGTAATGACATCACACTACCCCGTAATGACATCACAATACTCCGTAATGACATCACAATACCCCGTAATGACATCACAATACCCTGTAATGACATCACAATACCCCGTAATGACATCACAATACCCCGTAATGACATCACAATACCCCATAATGACATCACAATACCCCGTAATGACATCACAATACCCCATAATGACAATGTGAAAATAGGTTTTTAGAAATGTTTGCAAATTTATTTAAAAAAATCATGCATCATGTTGTGAGGATGTTTTTCAAGGGGCAGGGACTGGGAGACTAGTCAGGATCAAGGGAAAGATGAACGGAGCAAAGTACACAGAGATCCTTGATGAAAACCTGCTCCTGAGCGCTCAGGACCTCAGACTGGGGTGAAGGTTCACCTTCCAATGGGACAACGACCCTAAGCACACAGCCAAGACAACGCAGGAGTGACTTCAGGACAAGTCTCTGAATGTCCTTGAGTGGTCCAGCCAGTGCCCGGACTTGAACCAGAACAAACATCTCTGGAGAGACCTGAAAATAGCTGTGCAGCGACGCTCCCCAACCAACCTGACAGAGCTTGAGAGGATCTGCAGAGAAGAATGGGAGAAACTCCCCAAATACAGGTGTGCCAAGCTTGTAGCGTCATACCCAAGAAGACTTGAGGCTGTAATCGCTGGCAAAGATGCTTTAACAAAGTACTGAGTCAAGGGTCTGAATACTTATGTAAATGTCATTTTTCATTTTTTTTATAAATTTGCAAAAATGTAAAGAAACCTGTTTTCACTTTGTCATTATGTGATATTGTGTGTAGATTGGTGAGGAAAAATTATTATTTCATCATTTTTTTAGAATAAGGCTGTAACGTAGCAAAATGTGGGAAAGGTCAAGGGGTCTGAACACTTTCCAAATGTCCTGTGGGGTTATGTTGGGAGGAAGTTAATATAGCGCAGTGTTTGTTAACCCTCTGTGAGGACTACAGGTGGTTTGGTGTGGTGTTATAATATCCTCTGTGTGGTCGGCAGGGCGTGGTGTTATAATATCCTCTGTGTGGTCGGCAGGGCGTTTGGCGTGGTGTTATAATATCCTCTGTGTGGTCGGCAGGGCGTGGTGTTATAATATCCTCTGTGTGGTCGGCAGGGCGTTTGGCGTGGTGTTATAATATCCTCTGTGTGGTCGGCAGGGCGTGGTGTTATAATATCCTCTGTGTGGTCGGCAGGTGGTTTGGCGTGGTGTTATAACATCCTCTGTGTGGTCGGCAGGGCGTGGTGTTATAATATCCTCTGTGTGGTCGGCAGGGCGTGGTGTTATAATATCCTCTGTGTGGTCGGCAGGGCATTTGGCGTGGTGTTATAACATCCTCTGTGTGGTCGGCAGGGCGTTTGGCATGGTGTTATAATATCCTCTGTGTGGTCGGCAGGGCGTTTGGCGTGGTGTTATAATATCCTCTGTGTGGTCGGCAGGTCGTTCGGCGTGGTGTTATAATATCCTCTGTGTGGTCGGCAGGGCGTTTGGCGTGGTGTTATAATATCCTCTGTGTGGTCAGCAGGGCGTTTGGCGTGGTGTTATGATATCCTCTGTGTGGTCGGCAGGGCGTGGTGGTTTGGCGTGGTGTTATAATATACCCTCTGTGTGGTCGGCAGGGCGTGGTGGTTTGGCGTGGTGTTATGATATCCTCTGTGTGGTTGGCAGGTTGTTCGGCGTGGTGTTATGATATCCTCTGTGTGGTTGGCAGGGCGTTTGGCGTGGTGTTATAATATCCTCTGTGTGGTCGGCAGGGCGTGGTGTTATAATATCCTCTGTGTGGTCGGCAGGTCGTTTGGCGTGGTGTTATGATATCCTCTGTGTGGTCGGCAGGGCGTGGTGGTTTGGCGTGGTGTTATAATATATCCTCTGTGTGGTCGGCGGGTCGTTCGGCGTGGTGTTATGATATCCTCTGTGTGGTCGGCAGGGCGTGGTGGTTTGGCGTGGTGTTATAATATATCCTCTGTGTGGTCGGCAGGGCGTGGTGGTTTGGCGTGGTGTTATAATATATCCTCTGTGTGGTCGGCGGGTCGTTCGGCGTGGTGTTATGATATCCTCTGTGTGGTCGGCAGGGCGTGGTGGTTTGGCGTGGTGTTATAATATATCCTCTGTGTGGTCGGCAGGGCGTGGTGGTTTGGCGTGGTGTTATAATATATCCTCTGTGTGGTCGGCAGGTCGTTTGGCGTGGTGTTATGGGAGCTGCTGACCGGAGAGATCCCCTATAAAGACGTGGACTCCTCGGCCATCATCTGGGGCGTTGGGAGCAACAGCCTTCACCTTCCCGTTCCCTCCACCTGTCCCGACGGGTTCAAGATCCTCATGAAGCAGACGTGGTGAGATACGTAGATCTGACATAGATATCACACACACCCCTGCGGATATTCTAGGTAATATCTGCCTTTATAATAACATGGATTCATGTAATCTCTCCGTCTCCTTCCTCTTTTTTTCCCGGTTTGTCTCCACTCCGCTCTCTTCTTCTTCTTCTCCTCTCTCTCTCTCCTTGCTGTTTGCCTTTCTCCTCCCCTCCAGGCAAGGGAAGCCCAGAAATCGTCCATCATTCCGTCAAATCTTGCTCCATCTGGACATTGCCTCTGCGGATATCCTGGGAGCTCCTCAGGAGACCTACTTCAAGTCTCAGGTGAGAACACGACCATTCTTATCCCCTAGCATACCTGTCCTTATAGACCATTCTAAGCCCCTAGCATACCTGTCCTTATAGACCATTCTAAGCCCCTAGAATACCTGTCCTTATAGACCATTCTAAGCCCCTAGCATACCTGTCCTTATAGACCATTCTAAGCCCCTAGCATACCTGTCCTTATAGACCATTCTAAGCCCCTAGCATACCTGTCCTTATAGACCATTCCAAGCCCCTAGCATACCTGTCCTTATAGACCATTCTAAGCCCCTAGCATACCTGTCCTTATAGACCATTCTTATCCCCTAGCATACCTGTCCTTATAGACCATTCTAAGCCCCTAGCATACCTGTCCTTATAGACCATTCTGAGCCCCTAGCATACCTGTCCTTATAGACCATTCTGAGCTATAGCCACCCTGTAGTGTGTGATTTGTAACCCTTTGTGTCCTGTTCCCCATTGTGTCAGTCTGAGTGGAGGGAGGAGGTGAGGAAACACTTTGAGAAGATCAAGTCTGAAGGAACCTGCATCCACCGATTGGATGAGGAGCTGATCAAACGCAGGAGAGATGAACTCAGGTAGGAGAGAGAGAGTTTGGAAATACAGTTGAAGAAGTCTGAAGTTTACATACACCTTAGCTAAATACATTGAAACTCAGTTTTTCACCATTCCTCACATTTAATCCTAGTAAAAAGTCCCTGTTTTAGGTCAGTTAGGATCACCACTTTATTTTAAAAATGTGAAATGTCAGAATAATAGTAGAGAATGATTTATTTCAGCTTTTATTTCTTTCATCACATTCCCAGTGGGTCAGAAGTTTACATTCACTCAATTAGTATTTGGTAGCATTGCCTTTAAATTGTTTAACTTGGGTCAAACGTTTTGGGTAGCCTTCCACAAGCTTCCCACAATAAGTTGGGTGAATTTTGGCCCATTCCTCCTGACAGAGCTGGTGTAACTGAGTCAGGTTTGTAGGCCTCCTTGCTCGCACACGCTTTTTCAGTTCTGCCCACAAATGTTCTATAGGATTGAGGTCAGGGCTTTGTGATGGCCACTCCAATACCTTGACTTTGTTGTCCTTAAGCTATTTTGCCACAACTTTGGAAGTATACTTCGGGTCATTGTCCATTTGGAAGACCCATTTGCGACCAAGCTTTAACTTCCTGACTGATGTCTTGAGATGTTGCTTCAATATATCCACATAATTTTCCCACCTCATGATGCCATCTATTTTCTGAAGAGCACCAGTCCCTCCTGCAGCAAAGCACCCCCACAACATGATGCTGCCACCCCCGTGCTTCACGGTTGGGATGGTGTTCTTCAGCTTGCAAGCCTCCCCCATTTTCCTCCAAACATAACGATGGTCATTATGGCCAAACAGTTCTATTTTTGTTTCATCAGACCAGAGGACATTTCTCCAAAAAGTACGATCTTTGTCCCCATGTGCAATTGCAAACCTTAGTCTGGCTTTTTTTATGGCGGTTTTGTAGAAGTGGCTTCTTCCTTGCTGAGCGGCCTTTCAGGTTATGTCGAAATAGGACTCGTTTTACTGTGGATATAGATACTTTTGTACCTGTTTCCTCCAGCATCTTCACAAGGTCCTTTGCTGTTGTTCTGGGATTGATTTGCACTTTTTTGCACCAAAGTACGTTCATGTCTAGGAGACAGAACGTGTCTCCTTCCTGAGCGGTATGGCGGCTGCGTGGTCCCATGGTGTTTATACTTGCATACTATTGTTCGTACAGTTGAACGTGGTACCTTCAGGCATTTGGAAATTGCTCCCAAGAATGAACCAGACTTGTGGAGGTCTACAAATTTTTTTCTGAGGTCTTGGCTGATTTCTTTTGAAGAGGCACTGAGTTAGAAGGTAGGCCTTGAAATACATCCACAGGTACACCTCCAATTGAATCAAATTATGTCAATTAGCCTATCAGAAGCTTCTAAAGCCATGACATAATTTTCTGGAATTTTCCAAGCTGTTTAAAGGCACAGTCAACTTAGTGTATGTAAACTTCAGACCCACTGGAATTGTGAAACAGTGAATTATAAGTGAAATAATCTGTCTGTAAACAATTGATGGAAAAATTACCTGTGTACATGCATGAAGTAGATGTCCTAACCGACTTGCCAAAACTATAGTTTGTTAACAAGAAATGTGTGGAGTGGTTGAAAAACGAGTTTTAATGACTCCAACCTAAGTGTATGTAAACTTCCCACTACAACTGTAGGTAGATGTGTATTGAGCTTCCTGTCTCTTTCTCTAGACATGCCCTGGACATCAGGGAGCACTATGAGAGGAAGTTGGAGAGAGCTAACAACCTCTACATGGAGCTGAGTGCCATCATGCTACAGCTGGAGGTCCGCGAGAAGGAGCTCATCAAGTACGTATAGAATGGAACCTGTATCCTACTACGTCGATGCGGTAAAGGAGTCAATGGAGACTTTTCATTGACCAGACTGGAACACATTCAACAAATCTGATCTAACTCAGTGGATATTAGTCAAATCCGTCATGATTGATATATTGTAACGTGCTCACAATGTGTTTTCTAAAGTCCGATTTGGATATTTTTGGCTGTTTTAGCTGCATAACATGTAGAAGTTGTCCCTTTTCAGGTTTAGAAGAAGTGACTGCTAAATGCTAACTCTGGTTCTCTGGTCAGAACCGGAAGGTCTAGAAAACAGGGACTAGAGAAACACCAATTTCACTCCTCCAACGCCATCTTGACACCAAGGAGTTCTCGATTTCCCACATCATAGTTTCTCTCAGCAGGGGTAAGACGACGGGGGAGAGAAGCACTAACTGCCTCGTTCAGGGGTAGAACGACAGAATGCTGAGACAGGATGGCCCCCACTCTGACATCCGAGGCGTCGACCTCTACAAAAAACTGACTGGACAGTCCGGTTGGATTAAGATGGGGTCCTAGTGAGGCGATGCTTAAGGTCCAGGAACGCCCGGTGAATGGAATCTTGGGAGAGGTGAGTGCTGACGGGGGGATGCCAGGGTGGTGTAACTGGATGAAGCAGCGGTTAGTTAGCAAATCCCAGGAAACATTGCAGCTGTACTCTGGATGTGGGTTGAGGCCAATTCGCCACCGCTCTCACCTTGTCTGGATCCATCTGTATATGTCCTGTAGCGATGACGTATCCTAGGAAGGAGATGGTGGACCGGTGGAATTCACACTTCTCCGCTTTAACGAAAAGCTGGTTATCCAGGAGACGCTGAAGGACCTGTCGGACGTGGAGAACGTGCTCTTCAGCTGAACGGGAAAAAACAAGGATGTCGTTGAGGTAGACAAACACAAACCGGTTCAGCATGTTCCGGAGCAGGCTCTAGAACACAGCCCGAGCGTTGGTCAGTCCGAATGGCATAACCAAGTACTCATAGTGCCCGTTAACCATGTTAAAGGCTGTCTTCCACTCGTCTCCTTCCCGTATCCGAACCAGATTGTTAAGCGTTCCGAAGGTCCAACTTTGAGAAGATGGTCGCTCTCTGAAGAGGTTCGAAAGCCGAGGAGATGAGTAGTAGAGGGTAACGATTTTTAACCGTGATGTCGTTAAGGCCCCATTAGTCAATACACAGGTTTTGTCTCCGCAAAGAAGAACCCTGCTCGGCTGAAGGGGCAGATGGATGAACACTCCCTGCAGCGAGAGAGTCCTCAATCTACTCCTCCATTTTCTTGGTCTCCGGACCCGACAGGGAGTAAAGCCGAGGTGGCAGAGTGGGAGGTCAACGGCGCAGTTAGAGGTTCGATGCAGAGGGAGAGACGTAGCACGGGCCTTGTTGAAGACCTCCCGGAGGTCCAGGTACTCCGCAGGAATAGCGGAGAGATTCGAGGCTTCTCCCAAGCCTGCAGGAAGACGTCCCGGGGCAGGCTGTGCCGACTTAAGACAATGCGCATGGCAAAACGGGATCCAACCCACGATAGAACCAGTAGCCCAGTCAATCAGGGGATTGTGCTTCTGGAGCCATGAGTACCCCAAAACCACGAGTACATGGGGAGATTCTATGAGCAGGAACTGCATACACTCACTGTGATTTCTGGATACTCGTAGGTTGATAGGAACCGTATTGCGGGTGACTCTGCCAATAGAGCGCCCATCCAGCGCTCTGACGTCTATGGGAATGGAGAGGGGTTGAGTGGAGATACCCAGCACCGACACCAAGGTAGCGTCGATAAAAAGCTCTCGTCGGCCCCAGAGTCAATGAGCACCCAGAGAGATTTATTATTTATATTTTAACTTTTAACTTTCTTCAAACTACAAATCTACCATTCCAGTGTTTTTCTTGCCATACTTTATTTACTTTGCCACCATGGCATTTTTTTGCCTTTACCTCCCTTATCTCACATCATTTGCTCACATTGTATATAGTCTTATTTTTTTCTACTGCACCATTGATTGTATGTTGTTTTACTCCATGTGTAACTCTGTGTTTTTGTATGTTGTCGAACTGCTTTGCTTTATCTTGGCCAGGTCGCAATTGTAAATGAGAACTTGTTCTCAACTTGCCTACCTGGTTAAATAAAGGTGAAATAAATAAAAAATAAAAAATTTGGCCTGGTCACTCCACAACAGGGTGGCATGGAGTGGGGTACGAGTAATGGGAGATTGGAAAAACCCCCGTATGGCTCACCAGAGTACTCGGTACCATCGGATTCTCTCGGTAAGGTGGACGTCGGGAACTTCCTGAATCTCCAGTGTTGCACTCCGTGGTTCTCGGGAAGCCGGGATAGGCTGGGGAGAAGCGCCGCTGGTAGCAGGGTTACTGAGTGTCTGAGGGGTTACCTTAGAGGTTTGCTGCCGAGTAGAATATCCGCGGAATTTCTCCTGCAATGCATGAAAGCGCGGTCGTGGCGTCCTGCCAAGTTCTGGAATCCTTCCATAAGGTTTTGAAGTAACTCCTGTCTTCCAATAGTGGCTCCTTGGGGGGGAGACAGCATTGCGGAGCTGGTCTGAGTCTGCTGGGTCAGTCATGGCCAGTTTACACGACTCAGGATATGACCCAGATGCACACACAGGAGACGGAAGGTTCAATGCACAGAGTTTATTAAACCACAGGAGGTCAGGGCAAAGGACAGGTCAAGGACAGGCAGAGGTTCGTAACCAGGTCAGAGTCAGATTGGTACAGGATGGCAGGCTGGCTCAGGGTCAGGGCAGGCAGAAATGGTCAGAACCGGGAGGACTAGAAAACAGGAACTAGAGAATTGGAGTACGGAGAAACGCGCTGGTAGGCTTGACGAGACAAGACGAACTAGCAACAGACAAACAGAGAACACGGGTATAAATGCACAGGGGATAATGGGGAAGATGGGCGACACCTGGAGGGGGGTGGAGACAAGCACAAAGACAGGTGAAACAGATCAGGGTGTGACAATGTGTTGGGGTTGACATCCATTCAAGCATTATACTTCAATTTTTACCTCGACATATTATGAAATACATATAAACAGTATATAGGCACATTTTTCTGGGGGGCAATAAGGAGACATGGGATCTTTCACCCACACATTTCCATTGCAATTCCATTCTTTTGGTCGAGTTCGACCTCTTTACCGCATCTACGGATTTTAATATGACCAGATTCTCACAGCAGGAATATAATCCTGCAGCAATTGGAAATGTGCATTTTTGTGTGGATTATAATGAATGTACATTTTTGTAGGGGTTGTTAATTTTTTTTGTAAGGCCAAATCAACTATACATTTTTAAAATGGAAATTACTACCTCGAATACATTACAAGTTTGCATTTCCTGCACAACGTGATCAAAATAAGATCCTACATCTGTACTACACCTTCATCATACTACTGTTATAGAGTCAAAATGGAGTCCATACTAGCCAAACAATTATAATGTGAATCAAAATAATACACCCTAGATTATCTAAACTCTCTCATAGACACTAGCAATATGGACCCTACATTATACTGTACTACTGTTATAGGAAGAACAGGAGGGCGATATGCACAAGTTACGTCATCAGCGTGCGCAGCTGAACATGCTGGAAACAATCCATTTGTTATATTTTACTGAAACATAACCAATATTCGTTAAATATAAATACCAAACTTGTTTTTGCATGGATTCCGCAACGCCGTTCGCTTTTAACTGCTAGGACCGCTATTTCTTGTCCCGCTTAACAGGCAGTTTGAAGCCGCTAAGCTGCTAGCCATCATGCTAACTGCTTAACAGGCAGGTTGAAACCTGCTTGACAGAGCCGCTAAGCTGCTAGCCATCATGCTAACAAAGTTGGTACCAGATTTGTTTTGCAATGGAGCCCTCTTTATCTGGAGAAGTAAATGACTGGTTTCAGTGCTGTAGGAGTTGTATAAATTACACTTTGTTTCGGGACAAACCGAATCACTCAGTTCCAATGCGGCAATTGTTTACTTGCCGAGGATTATAGGCTTGAGGTGACTTCCTTGATCACGCAGGTCGCCAGCCTAAGTAAGAAACTGGGGAAAACGCAGAGTGGAATGTTTACCTTTTCTACGCCGGTGGCTTGACAGAGTTCACGCTTGTTGGATGCATCTCTGCCTTGTCGTTTGTCATTACCTGCCGGTGTTGCCCTGAGCTCACCCATCTGATAGCGGAGTCGAAGGAGCACAGTAAGAGGACGATGGCAATCATCGATGGTCGCATGTCACAAGCCGTGGAAGCCGAAGACAGAGGCCTCCCGCGAAGCAGTCTACACTTCCAACGAGAGGCCCGTAGTGGATACAAACAACGAATAGTTTTTCCGCCCTGGAGCCTGATCTTCCTGCACCTCACTGGGAGTACCTGTCACTGCGGCCACAGTGCCTACTCCTACGGTTTCGAAGTCGACGTCGGCAACCTTCCATCCCTGCTCTGGATTGCTTCTCCAACTGTCGGAGGCCTGCACCGGGCGCCAGGAGCAACGGGCTCAAGTTATCCCGCCTCTCGCACGTCCATAAAGGCTTCTCCGAATCCTGTGAAACATGGGAGTAGGTTGATTTCCTCGTCCTTCTCGCCATGGTTTTGGGCAGTTCCATGGTAAGAAATGTGACCGTTCCCAGTGCAAAAACAATGTCCTATCCTGGAGCTGGAGTAAATGACATTACTACGCTGGTCCTGAATGTACTACACCAGGACATGGATATCGATTCTATCGTAGTCCATGTGGGTTTTAATGACATTATGAAGGGCAGCTCTGAACAGTTGAAACTGGATTTCAAAGAGCTGATTGACTCTCTGCTAAACACTAATAAAAGACCTGGCTGGGCCTAATATAGTGTATAAGAGGTCATACAAGAAGTTTTGTAGTGATTCCTATGTTGATTATGTAAAGAATATTTGCTGATCTGTGGTGTGTAATGAGAAGCAACCAGACGCTGCACTTGACACATTTATGAAATTGCTTATCCCAGTTACTAATAAACCATTAAGAAAATGACTGTAAAAACTGTTAAATCCCTGTGGATTGATGAGGAATTGAAAAATGGTATGGTTGAGATGGATGAGGATAAAGAGATGGCAAATAAGTCTGGCAGCCCAACTGACTGGCAAACATACTGCAAATTAAGAAATCATGTGACTAAACTCAATAAAAAGAAGAAACTACACTATGAAACAAAGATAAATGACATAAAGAATGATAGTAAAAAGCTTTGGAGCATCTTAAATGAAATTTTGGGAAAAAAGGCAAACTCAGCTCCATCATTCATTGAATCAGATGGTTCATTCATCACTAAACCCACTGATATTACCAACTACTTTAATGACTTTTTATTGGCAAGATTATCACATTTAGGGATGACATGCCAGCAACAAACGCTGACACTACACATCCAAGTATATCTGACCAAATTATGAAAGACAAGCATTGTAATTTTGAATTATGTAAAGTCAGTGTGGAAGAGGTGAAAAAATGATTGTTGTCTATCAACAATGACAAACCACCAGGGTCTGACAACTTGGATGGAAAATTACTGAGGATAATAGTGGACAATATTGCCACTCCTATTTGCCACATCTTCAATTTAAGCCTACTAGAGAGTGTGTGCCCTCAGGCTTATAGGGAAGGACATTCAACCAGTACAGCACTTACACATATAACTGATGATTGGCTGAGAGAAATTGATGATAAAAAGATTGTGGGTTTTGCTATTATCGATCATAGTCTGCTGCTGGAAAAACGTATGTGTTATGGCTTTACACCCCCTGCTATAATGGCTTTACACCCCCTGCTATAATGTGGATAAAGAGTTACCTGTCTAACAGAACACAGAGGGTTTTCTTCCAACATAATCCAGGTAGAATCAGGAATTCCCCAGGGCAGCTGTCTAGGCCCCTTACTTTTTTCAATCTTTACTAACGACATGCCACTGGCTTTGAGTAAAGCCAGCTACTACAGCGACTGAAATTACTGCAACACTTAACAAAGAATTGCAGTTAGTTTCAGAGTGGGTGGCAAGGAATAAGTTAGTCCTAAATATAAAAAAAACTAAAAGCATTGTATTTGGGACAAATCATTCACTAAACCCTAAACCTCAAGCAAGTGAAATCACTAGAACACTTAACAGAGAGCTGCAGTCAGTTTCACAATGGGTGGAAAGAAATGAGATAGTCCTAATTTAGTTGGAATCATTCACTAAACCCTAAACCTCAAATAAATCTTGCAATAAATAATGTGTAAATTGAGCAAGTTGAGATGACTAAACTGCTTGGAGTAACCCTGGATTGTAAACTGTCCTGGTCAAAACATATTGATACAACAGTAGCTAAGATGGGGAGAAGTCTGTCCATAATAAAGCACTGCTCTGCCTTCTTAACCTCTCTAGGGTCGGCGGGACGACAGCCAGTGGAATCCTGTGGCGCGTTATTCAAATACCTTAGAAATACTATTACTTCAATTTCTCAAACATATGACTATTTTACAGCATTTTAAAGACAAGACTCTCGTTAATCTAACCACACTGTCCGATTTCAAAAAGGCTTTACAACGAAAGCAAAACATTAGATTATGTCAGCAGAGTACCCAGCCAGAAATAATCAGACACCCATTTTTCAAGCTAGCATATAATGTCATATAAACCCAAACCACAGCTAAATGCAGCACTAACCTTTGATGATCTTCATCAGATGACACACCTAGGACATTATGTTATACAATACATGCATGTTTTGTTCAATCAAATTCATATTTATATAAAAAAACAGCTTTTTACATTAGCATGTGACGTTCAGAACTAGCATACCCCCCGCAAACTTCCTGTGAATTTACTAAAAATGTACTAAATTACTCACGATAAACGTTCACAAAAAGCATAACAATTATTTTAAGAATTATAGATACAGAACTCCTCTATGCACTCGATATGTCCGATTTTAAAATAGCTTTTCGGTGAAAGCACATTTTGCAATATTCTAAGTAGATAGCCCGGCATCACAGGGCTAGCTATTTAGACACCCAGCAAGTTTAGCCTTCACCAAACTCCGATTTACTATTAGAAAAGTTTGATTACCTTTGGTGTTCTTTGTCAGAATGCACTCCCAGGACTTCTACTTCAATAACAAATGTTGGTTCGGTCCCAAATAATCCATAGTTATATCCAAACAGCGGCGTTTTGTTCGTGCGTTCAAGACACTATCCGAAAGGGTAAAGAAGGGTGACGAGCACGACGCATTTCGTGACAAAGAAATTCTAAATATTCCATTACCGTACTTCGAAGCATGTCAACCGCTGTTTAAAATCTATTTTTATGCCATTTTTCTCGTAAAAAAGTGATAATATTCCGACCGGGAATCTGCGTTTAGGTAAAAAGACGAAAGAAAATAAAGCACTGGGTCGACTCGTGCACGCGCCTAAGCCCATTGTCCTCTGATCGGCCACTTGCCAAATGCGATAATGTGTTTCAGCCAGGGGCTGCCTCGATATCATTCAGCTTTTTCCCGGGTTCTGAGAGCCTATGGGAGCCGTAGGAAGTGTCACGTTACAGCAAAGATCCTCAGTCTTCAATAAAAAGAGCCAAGATGAACAAGAACTTGTCAGACAGGCCACTTCCTGTTCAGAATCTTCTCAGGTTTTTGCCTGCCATATGAGTTCTGTTATACTCACAGACACCATTCAAACAGTTTTAGAAACTTTAGGGTGTTTTCTATCCAAAGCCAATAATTATATGCATATTCTAGTTTCTGGGCAGTAGTAATAACCAGATTAAATCGGGTACGTTTTTTATCCGGCCGTGTAAATACTGCCCCCTACCCCCAACAGGCTAACAACACTATCAACAAGGCAGGTCCTACAGGCCCTAGTTTCTACCTTCTTAACAACACCATCAACAGGCAGATCCTACAGGCCCTAGTTTCTACCTTCTTAACAACACTATCAACAAGGCAGGTCCTACAGGCCCTAGTTTCTACCTTCTTAACAACACTATCAACAAGGCAGGTCCTACAGGCCCTAGTTTCTACCTTCTTAACAACACTATCAACAAGGCAGGTCCTACAGGCCCTAGTTTCTACCTTCTTAACAACACTATCAACAAGGCAGGTCCTACAGGCCCTAGTTTTGTCCCACCTGGACTACTGTTCAGTAGTGTGGGCAGGTGCCACAAAAATGCTGGTCCTTGGATGTACACAGAGAGCTAATATTAATAATATGCATGTCAATCTCTCTTGGCTCAAAGTGGAGGAGAGACTGACTTCCTCACTACTTGTATTTATGAGAAGTATTGACATGTTGAAAGCACCGAGCTGTCTGTCTAAACTACTGGCACACAGCTCAGACACCCATCCATAGCCCACAAGACATGCCACCAGAGGTCTGTTTAAACTACTGGCACACTGCTCAGACACCCATGCATACCCCACAAGACATGCCACCAGAGGTCTGTTTAAACTACTGGCACACAGCTCAGACACCCATCCATACCCCACAAGACATGCCACCAGAGGTCTGTTTAAACTACTGGCACACAGCTCAGACACCCATGCATACCCCACAAGACATGCCGCCAGAGGTCTGTTTAAACTACTGGCACACAGCTCAGACACCCATGCATACCCCACAAGACATGCCACCAGAGGTCTGTTTAAACTACTGGCACACAGCTCAGACACCCATGCATACCCCACAAGACATGCCACCAGAGGTCTGTCTAAACTACTGGCACACAGCTCAGACACCCATGCATACCCCACAAGACATGCCACCAGAGGTCTGTTTAAACTACTGGCACACAGCTCAGACACCCATGCATACCCCACAAGACATGCCACCAGAGGTCTGTTTAAACTACTGGCACACATCTCAGACACCCATACAAACCCAACAAGACATGCCACCAGAGGTCTCTTCACAGTCCCCAAGTCCAGAACAGACTATGGGAGGCGCACAGTACTACATAGAGCCATGACTACATGGAACTCTATTCCACATCAGGTAACTGATGCAAGCAGTAAAATTTGATAAAAATACACCTTATGGAACAGTGGGGAACTGTGAAGCAACACAAACATAGGCACAGACACATGCATACACACACACACACACACACACACACACACACACACACACACACACACACACACACACACACACACACACACACACACACACACACACACACACACACACACACAATAACATGGATATAATGGCCTTTCTCTTTTGCTGTTCAAAGATGATGGAACAAAACAAAAACACATGTTTTTTCCTTTGTATTATCTTTAATCAGATCTAATGTGATATATTCTCCTACATTCATTTCACATTTCTACAAACTTCAAAGTGTTTCCTTTCAAATGGTATCAAGAATATACGTATCCTTGCTTCAGGTCCTGAGCTACAGACAGTTAGATGTCAATGTCCCCCAAGATCTCCAACAAAACGCAGTTTGACTGAGTCATCAGTGTCTCATTACTAAACTCCATAAACTCCCCCGTAGGAGAGAACTGGCTGTGGAGAAGAAGTATCCAGGTAACTACAAGCGTTCCCACCTGGTACGTCCCATCGTCAGGCCCAACGCCGTAGAGAAATTCATCAAGAAGAAAGGCAGCGTTTCCCACAAGACTGGCATGCCCCCTGCTAAGAGGTCAGAGCTCTCACTGTATAAAAGATGGGGGCATGTATGGACAGGGTTTACTTCTCCCTCGTACCATTTATGTTCCTTGGCGAGTATGTTTGTATTGTTTTAGAAGCAGTGTTTGTATACTACTACTACTGACACACCACTGCCTGACCTTTTAACCTCTGACCCCCTCAAGGCCAGACCTGCTGCGTTCCGAAGGTATCCCCAGTGTGGAGGTGCTCCCATCCCCCTCGCCCGTCTCTGCCAGCCCCAAGGTTTCCACACCACCTGGCAAGCAGAGGTACCGCAGCAAGCCCCGGCATCGCCGTGCCAACAGCAAGGGTTCCCACAGCGACTTCCCCGGGGTTCTGAAGACCGGGCCTGGTGCGGAAGACCAGTACCAGCACCAGCCTCGAGGGGAGCAGCACTACCATCATCCTGCCACCGGGTGTGCTGTCCAAGAGCACTACGAGCACCACCACCACCCTCCACCACAGGGCCCTCTGCTGCCCCTGAAGAACAGAGAGGAAGCGGTGGTCAACTGTGCCAACAACTTGCGTTACTTCGGCCCGGCCGCGGCCCTGCGAAGCCCCCAGACAGACCACCTCCAACGCCGCCTGTCCGGCGCCAGCCCTGACCTCATCTCGGCGGCCGTGGCGTCAGACTCACGCCAGCGCAGCATCTCTGTGTCAGGTCTCAGGGCTCCCAGAGGGAGGGGTGGGACACTGTGCCCCTGCTGCCAGGCACACCCCTTCCCAGGCTGCCTGCACTGCCAGGAGACCCCCCCGGCCCCCAGCCACCCAGAGCTGCCACACTACTCCCTGCTGTCCACCTGTGAGGGCTCGTCCCCCTCCCTGTCCAGAGTACCTGACCCCACGGCAGAGGGAGAGCAGCAGGAGAAGCAGGATACAGCTCGGAAGAGCAGCTTACCCTCTGGAGCTGGCCTCCCACGCAACCTCAGGCCCCTCAGGAAGGTAAGACGGAGACAGAGAGAGAGAGACAGAGAGAGAGAGACAGAGAGAGACAGAGAGAGAGAGAGAGAGAGAGAGAGAGACAGAGAGAGAGAGAGACAGAGAGACAGAGAGACAGAGAGAGACAGAGAGAGAGAGAGACAGAGAGAGAGAGAGACAGAGACAGAGAGACAGAAAGAGACAGAGAGAGACAGCGAGAGACAGCGAGAGACAGAGAGAGACAGCGAGAGACAGAGAGACAGAGAGAGAGAAAGAGAGAGAGAAAGAGAGAGAGAGACAGAGAGAGAGAGGGGGGAGTTTTACCTATTTCTAGGAGCATCAAAGATGTAGTTATTAGTATAAATGCTGAGATTGCTCCCCCATCACTTCAGAGAATTGTACATTAGCAGAAGCCTGTCTGAATTCTTAAAGGGGATGAAGTGGTTCCTCTGTAGCCCGGTTCATTCACACGGCTGACTGTCTTAAAGGGGATGAGGTGGTTCCTCTGTAGCCCAGTTCATTCACACGGCTGACTGTCTTAAAGGGGATGAGGTGGTTCCTCTGTAGCCCAGTTCATTCACACGGCTGACTGTCTTAAAGGGGATGAGGTGGTTCCTCTGTAGCCCAGTTCATTCACACGGCTGACTGTCTTAAAGGGGATGAGGTGGTTCCTCTGTAGCCCAGTTCATTCACACGGCTGACTGTCTTAAAGGGGATGAGGTGGTTCCTCTGTGAAGGAGGTTGGCCAGCCTCCTTCTAATGTCTAACTGTCTGTAATGTCTCGTCTCTCAGGCGGGTGATGAGTCGTCAGAGGAGGAGGAGGGGGAGGTGGACAGCGAGGTGGAGTTTCCACGGAGACAGAGGTGAGAGGCTGCTCCTCATATGAATCGTTACTATAATCTGCATCGCTGCTCCTCAGCTCTTCATGGTCACAATCCTCCTCTAATGGCTTTTACCAGCTGACATATACAACTGGATTGATTTCTATCTAACAGTTGTCTTTTACTCACATTAACTCTCTCTCTCTTCTCTCCTCTCTTTCCTCTCCCTCCTCCCTCTCCTCCCTCTCCTCTCTCCTCCCCCTCCTCCCTCTCTCTCTGTCTCCTCCCTCTCCTCCCTCTCCTCTCTCCTCCCCCTCCTCCCTCTCTCTCTGTCTCCTCTCTTTCCTCCCCCTCCTCCCTCTCCCTCTTCTTTCTCTCTCCTCTCTCTCCTCCCCCTCCTCCCTCTCTCTCCTCTTTTTCTCTCCTCTCTCCTCCCCCTCTCCTCTTTCTCCCTCTCCTCCCCTCCCCCTCCTCTATCTCTCCTCCCCCAGACCTCACCGCTGTATGAGGTCGTTCCAGTCCTACTCCACCTTCAGCTCAGAGAACCTGTCTGTATCTGAGGAAGAGGAGGGTAACACCAGCGACCGCTCCCACAGCGGACCCCTGGAGCTCCTCTCAGCCTCCCAGGAGGACCATCTGGATGAGCTGCTATCCCACACACCAGACATCCCCATCGACATCAACACCCAGTCAGACGGCCTGTCTGATAAGGAGTGTGCTGTCCGCAGGGTGAAGACCCAGATCTCCCTGGGGAAACTGTGTTCTGACGAGCACAGCTATGAGGTGAGGCGAGAGAGAGAGCGAGAGAGACATACAGAGAGAGACATACAGAGAGAGACATACAGAGAGAGACATACAGAGAGAGAGCGAGAGAGACATACAGAGAGAGACATACAGAGAGAGACATACAAATTCCAATTGGCTGTACTAAAACTCTTTAACATCATCCTCAGCTCTGGCATCTTCCCCAATATTTGGAACCAAGGACTGATCACCCCAAACCACAAATGTGGAAACAAATTTGACCCCAATAACTACCGTGGGATATGAGTCAACAGCAACCTTGGGAAAATCCTCTGCATTATCATTAACAGCAGACTTGTACATTTCCTCAGTGAAAACAATGTACTGACCAAATGTCAAATTGGCATTTTACCAAATTACCGTACGACAGACCATGTATTCACCCTGAACACCCTAATTGACAAACAAACAAACCAAAACAAAGGCAAAGTCTTCTTCTTTGTTGATTCAAAAAAGCCTTCGTCTCAATTTGGCATGAGGGTCTGCTATACAAATTGATGGAGGGTGGTGTTGGGGGAAAAACATATGACATTATAAAATCCATGTACACAAACAACAAGTGTGCGGTTAAAATTGGCAAAAAACACACATTTCTTTCCACAGGGCCGTGAGTTGAGACAGGGATGCAGCTTAAGCCCCCCCCCTCTTCAACATATATATCAACGAATTGGCGAGGGCACTAGAACAGTCTGCAGCACCCGGCCTCACCCTACTAGAATCTGAAGTCAAATGTCTACTGTTTTCTGATGATCTGGTGCTTCTGTCCCCAACCAAGGAGGGCCTACAGCAGCACCTAGATCTTCTGCACAGATTCTGTCAGACCTGGGCCCTGACAGACCTGGGCCCTGCCAGACCTGAACCCTGACAGACCTGGGCCCTGACAGACCTGGGCTCTGACAGACCTGGGCCCTGACAGACCTGGGCCCTGACAGTAAATCTCAGTAAGACAAAAATAATGGTGTTCCAAAAAGGTCCAGTCACCAGGACCACAAATACAAATTCCATCTAGACATCGTTGCCCTAGAGCACACAAAAAACTATACATACCTCGGCCTAAACATCAGTGCCACAGGTAACTTCCACAAAGCTGTGAACGATCTGAGAGACAAGGCAAGAAGGGCCTTCTATACCA
Source organism: Salmo trutta (assembly GCF_901001165.1). Classification (NCBI taxonomy): domain Eukaryota; kingdom Metazoa; phylum Chordata; class Actinopteri; order Salmoniformes; family Salmonidae; genus Salmo; species Salmo trutta. Next base: position 983,840 of record NC_042976.1, read on the forward strand.
ACAAAAGGAACATAGAATTCAACATACCAATTAGGATCTGGCTAAAAATACTTGAATCCGTTATGAACCCATTGCCCTTTATGGTTGTGAGGTCTGGGGTCCGCTCACCAACCAAGAATTCACAAAATGGGACAAACACCAAATTGAGACTCTGCATGCAGAATTCTGCAAAAATATCCTCTGTTTACAACATGAAACACCAAATAATGCATGCAGAGCAGAATTAGGCCGATACCCACTAATTATCAAAATCCAGAAAAGAGCTGTTAAATTCTACAACCACCTAAAAGGAAGTGATTCCCAAACCTTCCATAACAAAGCCATCACCTACAGAGAGATGAACCTGGAGAAGAGTCCCCTAAGCAAGCTGGTCCTGGGGCTCTGTTCACAAACAGACCCCACAGA